>NW_024104177.1:0-6513 GCF_003945595.2 Pipra filicauda | reverse complement strand
TGTCCAGTCTGTGAGCAGGTTGGTCTTGTGATGCCCTGCTTGGGTGTATAGAGTCCTGGCTAGGTGGAGTAGGAAGCAGTGTCTAGGGTTTAGAGGTTTTTGGCTTTCCTTGTGAGCAATCCCTAAATGTTTGAGAGCTGAGTGTTTGAGCTTTTGCCCATATCATTTGCAGGGGCGGTCTTGGGAGCAGCTGAAGAGAGAGGAGCCTTGTAGGTGAGTTGGGGAGGCAGCAGGAGGAGCGGGGATCCACTGCAGCTTTAGAGATGCCTTCTAAGTTTGTGTCTCACTCACTCAGGTATCCTGGAAGGTGACATCCACGGTGTCCGCCTCCGGTCAGGGCCTGGGTGCTGGTGAGTAGGGGGATCACTGGGGTTTGAGCCCCATGCCACACAGCTCACGTCTTGCTTATGGTTTTCTTTCTCGCAGTTGGTTCCTAGTAGTCTGACGATGGCAGGAACCTCTGAGGCAGCCGAGGTGCCCCTCCTCTGCATCAAAGCTGGATTGGCATCCCCTGCTCTCGGAAAGATAAGTGCAGGGCAAAGACCCAGCCAGGGGTTGGGAGTGGGTGCAAGTCTGTGCCTGGCCTGGAGGGATTTTTGCAATTATTCTGGTGCAGGGGTATCCTGTGACAGGTTATTTGGACGCATCAAAGGAAGGGCTTATATTTTATCATTGGATTCCTGTGTGCAGGGCAGAGCAGTTCTGGTGTGTGTCACGTCTTTTCTCTCGTGCGTGTTTTGTGTCACATGGTGTGTGTGGTCACAGGTGTGGGGTGTCTCACTTGGGGTCAGCCTGGAACTGCTCTGCCCTGCTCTGTGGATCAGTGTGTGGATGGAATATGGCTCGGAGTCTGACGTCATCATGTCAGTTCCCTTAGACAGTGGAGCCGATGGCTGTCCAGTCTGTGAGCAGGATGGTCTTGTGATGCCGTGCTTGGGTGTATAGAGTCCTGGCTAGGTGGAGGAGGAAGCAGTGTCTAGGGTTTAGAGGTTTTTGGCTTTCCCTGTGAGCAATCCCTAAATGTTTGAGAGCTGAGTGTTTGAGCTTTTGCCCATTTCATTTGCAGGGGTGGTCTTGGGAGCAGCTGAAGAGAGAGGAGCCCTGTAGGTGAGTTGGGGAGGCAGCAGGCGGAGCGGGGATGCACTGCAGCTTTAGAGATGCCCTCTAATTTTGTCTCTCGCTCCCTCAGGTATCCCAGAAGATGACAGCACGTTGTCCAAGTCTGGTCAGAGCCAGCGACCCGAGGCCCTGCCTCGGTGAGAGTGAGTAGAGGGATCATGGGGTCTGGGGCCATGTGCCACACTATTCAGATCTGGTGTCTGGTTTTCTTTCTCGCAGTTGACTCCGAGTAGTCTGACGATGGCAGGAACCTCTGAGGCAGCCCAGGTGCCCCTCATCTGCATCAAAGCTGGATTGGCATCCCCTGCTCTCGGAAAGATAAGTGCAGGGCAAAGACCCAGCCAGGGGTTGGGAGTGGGTGCAAGTCTGTGCCTGGCCTGGAGGGATTTTTGCAATTATTCCGGTGCAGGGGATATCCTGTGACAGGTTATTTGGACGCATCAAAGGAAGGGCTTACTTTTTATCATTGGATTCCTGTGTGCAGGGCAGAGCAGTTCTGGTGTGTGTCACGTCTTTGCTCTCGTGCGTGTTTTGTGTCACATGGTGTGTGTGGTCACAGGTGTGGGGTGTCTCACTTGGGGTCAACCTGGAACTGCTCTGTCCTGCTCCGTGGATCAGTGTGTGGCTGGAATATGGCTCGGAGTCTGACGTCAACATGTCCGTTCCCTTAGACAGTGGAGCCGATGGCTGTCCAGTCTGTGAGCAGGATGGTCTTGCGATGCCCTGCTTGGGTGTATAGAGTCCTGGCTAGGTAGAGTAGGAACCAGTGTCTAGGGTTTAGAGGTTTTTGACTTTCCTTGTGAGCAATCTCTAAATGTTTGAGAACTGAGTGTTTGAGCATTTGCCCATGTCATTTGCAGGGGCGGTCTTGGGAGCAGCTGAAGAGAGAGGAGCCTTGTAGGTGAGTTGGGGAGGCAGCAGGAGGAGCGGGGATCCACTGCAGCTTTAGAGATGCCTTCTAAGTTTGTGTCTCACTCACTCAGGTATCCTGGAAGGTGACATCCACGGGGTCCGACTCCGGTCAGGGCCTGGGTGCTGGTGAGTAGGGGGATCACTGGGGTTTGAGCCCCATGCCACACAGCTCACGTCTTGCTTACGGTTTTCTTTCTCGCAGTTGGCTCCTGGTAGTCTGACGCTGGCAGGAACCTCTGAGGCAGCCCAGGTGCCCCTCCTCTGCATCAAAGCTGGATTGGCATCCCCTGCTCTCGGAAAGATAAGTGCAGGGCAAAGACCCAGCCAGGGGTTGGGAGTGGGTGCAAGTCTGTGCCTGGCCTGGAGGGATTTTTGCAATTATTCCGGTGCAGGGGGTATCCTGTGACAGGTTATTTGGATGCATCAAAGGAAGGGCTTACTTTTTATCATTGGATTCCTGTGTGCAGGGCAGAGCAGTTCTGGTGTGTGTCACGTCTTTTCTCTCGTGCGTGTTTTGTGTCACATGGTGTGTGTGGTCACAGGTGTGGGGTGTCTCACTTGGGGTCAACCTGGAACTGCTCTGCCCTGCTCCGTGGATCAGTGTGTGGCTGGAATATGGCTCGGAGTCTGACGTCAACATGTCAGTTCCCTTAGACAGTGGAGCCGATGGCTGTCCAGGCTGTGAGCAGGATGGTCTTGTGATGCCCTGCTTGGGTGTATAGAGTCCCGGCTAGGTGGAGTAGGAAGCAGTGTCTAGGGTTTAGAGGTTTTTGGCTTTCCCTGTGAGCAATCCCTAAATGTTTGAGAGCTGAGTGTTTGAGCTTTTGCCCATTTCATTTGCAGGGGCGGTCTTGGGAGCAGCTGAAGAGAGAGGAGCCTTGTAGGTGAGTTGGGGAGGCAGCAGGAGGAGCGGGGATCCACTGCAGCTTTAGAGATGCCTTCTAAGTTTGTGTCTCACTCATTCAGGTATCCTGGAAGGTGACATCCACAGAGTCCGACTCCGGTCAGGGCCTGGGTGCTGGTGAGTAGGGGGATCACTGGGGTTTGAGCCCCATGCCACACAGCTCACGTCTTGCTTATGGTTTTCTTTCTCGCAGTTGGCTCCTGGTAGTCTGACGATGGCAGGAACCTCTGAGACAGCCCAGGTGCCCCTCCTCTGCATCAAAGCTGGATTGGCATCCGCTGCTCTCGGAAAGATAAGTGCAGGGCAAAGACCCAGCCAGGGGTTGGGAGTGGGTGCAAGTCTGTGCCTGGCCTGGATGGATTTTTGCAATTATTCTGGTGCAGGGGGTATCCTGTGACCGGTTATTTGGATGCATCAAAGGAAGGGCTTACTTTTTATCATTGGATTCCTGTGTGCAGGGCAGAGCAGTTCTGGTGTGTGTCACGTCTTTTCTCTCGTGGGTGTTTTGTGTCACATGGTGTGTGTGGTCACAGGTGTGGGGTGTCTCACTTGGGGTCAACCTGGAACTGCTCTGCCCTGCTCCGTGGATCAGTGTGTGGCTGGAATATGGCTCGGAGTCTGACGTCAACATGTCAGTTCCCTTAGACAGTGGATCCGATGGCTGTCCAGTCTGTGAGCAGGATGGTCTTGTGATGCCCTGCTTGGGTGTATAGAGTCCCGGCTAGGTGGAGTAGGAAGCAGTGTCTAGGGTTTAGAGGTTTTTGGCTTTCCCTGTGAGCAATCCCTAAATGTTTGAGAGCTGAGTGTTTGAGCATTTGCCCATTTCATTTGCAGGGGTGGTCTTGGGAGCAGCTGAAGAGAGAGGAGCCCTGTAGGTGAGTTGGGGAGGCAGCAGGAGGAGCGGGGATGCACTGCAGCTTTAGAGATGCCCTCTAATTTTGTCTCTCGCTCCCTCAGGTATCCCAGAAGATGACAGCCCGTTGTCCAAGTCTGGTCAGAGCCAGCGACCCGAGGCCCTGCCTCGGTGAGAGTGAGTTTGAGTCCCATGCCACACAACTCACGTCTTGCTTATGGTTTTCTTTCTCGCAGTTGGCTCCTAGTAGTCTGACGATGGCAGGAACCTCTGAGCCAGCCCAGGTGCCCCTCCTCTGCATCCAAGATGGATTGGCATCCCCTGCACTTGGAAAGATAAGTGCAGGGCAAAGACCCAGCGAGGGGTTGGGAGTGGGTGCAAGTCTGTGCCTGGCCTGGAGGGATTTTTGCAATTATTCTGGTGCAGGGGGTATCCTGTGACAGGTTATTTGGATGCATCAAAGGAAGGGCTTACTTTTTATCATTGGATTCCTGTGTGCAGGGCAGAGCAGTTCTGGTGTGTGTCACGTCTTTTCTCTCGTGCGTGTTTTGTGTCACATGGTGTGTGTGGTCACAGGTGTGGGGTGTGTCACGTGGGGTCAGCCTGGACCTGCTCTGCCCTGCTCCGTGGATCAGTGGGTAGATAGAATATTGCTCCGAGTCTGACATCAACATGTCAGTTCCCTTAGACAGTGGAGCCGATGGCTGTCCAGTCTGTGAGCAGGATGGTCTTGCGATACCCTGCTTGGGTGTATAGGGTCCGGAGTGGGTAGAGTAGGAACCAGTGTCTAGGGTTTAGAGGTTTTTGGCTTTCGTTGTGAGCAATCCCTAAATGTTTGAGAGCTGAGTGTTTGAGCTTTTGCCCATGTCATTTGCAGGGGCGGTCTTGGGAGCAGCCGAAGAGAGAGGAGCCTTGTAGGTGAGTTGGGGAGGCAGCAGGAGGAGCGGGGATCCACTGCAGCTTTAGAGATGCCCTCTAATTTTGTCTCTCGCTCACTCAGGTATCCCAGAAGATGACAGCACGCTGTCCACGTCTGGTCAGAGCCAGCGACCCGAGGACCTGCCTCGTTGAGAGTGAGTAGAGGGATCATGGGGGCTGGGACCAGTGTCACAGTACTCAGATATGGTGTCTGGGTTTCTTTCTTGCAGTTGACTCCGAGTAGTCTGACGATGGCAGGAACCTCTGAGCCAGCCCAGGTGCCCCTCCTCTGCATCCAAGATGGATTGGCATCCCCGGCTCTCAGAAAGATAAGTGCAGGGCAAAGCCCCAGAGAGTGGTTGGGAGTGGGTGCAAGTCTGTGCCTCGCCTGGAGGGATTTTTGAAATGAGTCGCGGTGCATGGGTATCCTGGAACAAGGTAATTTGACAGCAGCAAAGGTAAGGGGCTTACTTTTGTATCCATTGGATTCCCTTGTGCCCGGCAGAGCAGTTTCTGGTGTTTCCTCCGTGCTCTCATGCGTTTTTGTGTCACATGGTGTGTGTGTCACGGTGTGGTGGTCCTGACGTGGGTCACCGGAACTGTCTCTGCCCTGCTCCGTGTAGCAGTGGTAGAGAATATGTCATCTCCCATCAACGATGTCAGTTGCACCTTAGACAGTGGAGGCCTGCTGTCGCGATCTGTGGAGCATGGATGTCTTTCAGATGCTTGCTTGGTTATAGAGGCCCGTCCTGGAAGAGTAGAACCAACGTCTAGGTTTAGAGGTTTTGACTTTCGTTGTGAGCAATCTCTAAATGTTTGAGAGCTGAGTGTTTGAGCATTTGCCCATTTCATTTGCAGGGGCGGTCTTGGGAGCAGCTGAAAAGAGAGGAGCCTTGTAGGTGAGTTGGGGAGGCAGCAGGAGGAGCGGGGATCCACTGCAGCTTTAGAGATGCCTTGTAATTTTGTGTCTCACTCACTCAGGTATCCCGGAACGTGACATCCACAGTGTCCGACTCCGGTCAGGGCCTGGGTGCTGGTGAGTAGGGGGATCACTGGGGTTTGAGCCCCATGCCACCCAACTCACGTCTTGCTTATGGTTTTCTTTCTCGCAGTTGGCTCCTAGTAGTCTGATGATGGCAGGAACCTCTGAGCCAGCCCAGGTGCTCCTCCTCAGCATCCAAGATGGATTGACATCCCCGGCTCTCAGAAAGATAAGTGCAGGGCAAAGCCCCAGAGAGTGGTTGGGAGTGGGTGCAAGTCTGTGCCTCGCCTGGAGGGATTTTTGCAATTAGTCCGGTGCAAGGGGTATCCTGTGACAGATTATTTGGATGCATCAAAGGAAGGGCTTACTTTTTATCATTGGATTCCCGTGTGCCGGGCAGAGCAGTTCTGGTGTGTGTCACGTTCTTTGTCTCGTGCGTGTTTTGTGTCCTTCGTCGCTTAATTGTGTCACATGGTGTGTGTGGTCACAGGTGTGGGGTGTCTGACTTGGGGTCAGCCTGGAACTGCTCTGCCCTGCTCCGTGGATCAGTGGGTAGATAGAATATTGCTCAGTCTCCCATCAACATGTCAGTTCCCTTAGACAGTGGAGCCGATGGCTGTCCAGTCTGTGAGCAGGATGGTCTTGCGATACCCTGCTTGGGTGTATAGAGTCCCGGCTAGGAAGAGTAGGAACCAGTGTCTAGGGTTTAGAGGTTTTTGACTTTCGTTGTGAGCAATCCCTAAATGTTTGAGAGCTGTGTGTTTGAGCATTTGCCCATGTCATTTGCAGGGGCGGTCTTGGGAGCAGCTGAAGAGAGAGGAGCCT
>NW_024104176.1:0-6542 GCF_003945595.2 Pipra filicauda | reverse complement strand
TTTTGTGTCTCACTCACTCAGGTATCCCGGAACGTGACATCCACGGTGTCCGATTGCGGTTTAGGGCCTGGGTGCTGGTGAGTAGGGGGATCACTGGGGTTTGAGCCCCATGCCACACAACTCACGTCTTGCTTATGGTTTTCTTTCTCGCAGTTGGCTCCTAGTAGTCTGACGATGGCAGGAACCTCTGAGCCAGCCCAGGTGCTCCTCCTCTGCATCAAAGCTGGATTGACATCCCCGGCTCTCAGAAAGATAAGTGCAGGGCAAGGCCCCAGAGAGTGGTTGGGAGTGGGTGCAAGTCTGTGCCTCGCCTGGAGGGATTTTTGCAATTAGTCCGGTGCAGGGGGTATCCTGTGACAGGTTATTTGGACGCATCAAAGGAAGGGCTTCCTTTTTATCATTGGATTCCCGTGTGCCGGGCAGAGCAGTTCTGGTGTGTGTCACGTCCTTTCTCTCATGCGTGTTTTGTGTCACATGGTGTGTGTGGTCACAGGTGTGGGTTGTCTGACTTGGGGTCAGCCTGGAACTGCTCTGCCCTGCTCCGTGGATCAGTGGGTAGATAGAATATTGCTCAGTCTCCCATCAACATGTCAGTTCCCTTAGACAGTGGAGCCGATGGCTGTCCAGTCTGTGAGCAGGATGGTCTTGCGATGCCTTGCTTGGGTGTATAGGGTCCCGACTGGGTAGAGTAGGAACCAGTGTCTAGGGTTTAGAGGTTTTTGACTTTCGTTGTGAGCAATCCCTAAATGTTTGAGAGCTGTGTGTTTGAGCATTTGCCCATGTCATTTGCAGGGGCGGTCTTGGGAGCAGCTGAAGCGAGAGGAGCCTTGTAGGTGAGTTGGGGAGGCAGCAGGAGGAGCGGGGATCCACTGCAGCTTTAGAGATGCCTTCTAATTTTGTGTCTCACTCACTCAGGTATCCCGGAATGTGACATCCACAGTGTCTGACTCCGGTCAGGGCCTGGGTGCTGGTGAGTAGGGGGATCACTGGGGTTTGAGCCCCATGCCACCCAACTCACGTATTGCTTATGGTTTTCTTTCTCGCAGTTGGCTCCTAGTAGTCTGACGATGGCAGGAACCTCTGAGCCAGCCCAGGTGCCCCTCCTCTGCATCAAAGCTGGATTGACATCCCCGGCTCTCGGAAAGATAAGTGCAGGGCAAAGCCCCAGAGAGTGGTTGGGAGTGGGTGCAAGTCTGTGCCTCGCCTGGAGGGATTTTTGCAATTAGTCCGGTGCAAGGGGTATCCTGTGACAGGTTATTTGGATGCATCAAAGGAAGGGCTTACTTTTTATCATTGGATTCCCGTGTGCCGGGCAGAGCAGTTCTGGTGTGTGTCACGTCCTTTGTCTCGTGCGTGTTTTGTGTCCTTCGTCTCTTAATTGTGTCACATGGTGTGTGTGGTCACAGGTGTGGGGTGTCTGACTTGGGGGCAGCCTGGAACTGCTCTGCCCTGCTCCGTGGATCAGTGGGTAGATTCGGAATATTGCCTCAGTGTCCATCACATGTTCAGTTCCTTAGACATGGAGCCAATGGGCTGTCCAGTCTGTGAGTCACGGATGGTCTTGCGATGCCCTGCTTGGGTGTATAGAGTCCCGGCTAGGAAGAGTAGGAACCAGTGTCTAGGGTTTAGAGGTTTTTGGCTTTCCTTGTGAGCAATCTCTAAATGTTTGAGAACTGAGTGTTTGAGCATTTGCCCATGTCATTTGCAGGGGCGGTCTTGGGAGCAGCTGAAGAGAGAGGAGCCTTGTAGGTGAGTTGGGGAGGCAGCAGGAGGAGCGGGGATCCACTGCAGCTTTAGAGATGCCTTCTAGTTTTGTGTCTCACTCACTCAGGTATCCCGGAACGTGACATCCACAGTGTCCGACTCCGGTCAGGGCCTGGGTGCTGGTGAGTAGGGGGATCTACTGGGGTTTGAGCCCCATGCCACACAACTCACGTATTGCTTATGGTTTTCTTTCTCGCAGTTGGCTCCTAGTAGTCTGACGATGGCAGGAACCTCTGAGCCAGCCCAGGTGCCCCTCCTCTGCATCCAAGATGGATTGGCATCCCCTGCACTTGGAAAGATAAGTGCAGGGCAAAGCCCCAGAGAGGGGTTGGGAGTGGGTGCAAGTCTGTGCCTCGCCTGGAGGGATTTTTGAAATGAGTCCGGTGCAGGGGGTATCCTGGAACAGGTTATTTGGACGCATCAAAGGAAGGGCTTACTTTTTATCATTGGATTCCCGTGTGCCGGGCAGAGCAGTTCTGGTGTGTGTCACGTCCTTTCTCTCATGCGTGTTTTGTGTCACATGGTGTGTGTGGTCACAGGTGTGGGGTGTCTCACTTGGGGTCAGCCTGGAACTGCTCTGCCCTGCTCCGTGGATCAGTGGGTAGATAGAATATTGCTCAGAGTCTCCCATCAACATGTCAGTTCCCTTAGACAGTGGAGCCGATGGCTGTCCAGTCTGTGAGCAGGATGGTCTTGCGATACCCTGCTTGGGTGTATAGGGTCCCGGCTAGGTAGAGTAGGAACCAGTGTCTAGGGTTTAGAGGTTTTTGGCTTTCCTTGTGAGCAGTCCCTAAATGTTTGAGAGCTGAGTGTTTGAGCTTTTGCCCATTTCATTTGCAGGGGTGGTCTTGGGAGCAGCTGAAGAGAGAGGAGCCTTGTAGGTGAGTTGGGGAGGCAGCAGGAGGAGCGGGGATCCACTGCAGCTTTAGAGATGCCTTATAATTTTGTGTCTCACTCACTCAGGTATCCCGGAAGGTGAGAGCCACAGTGTCCAACTCCAGTCAGGATCTCGGTGCTGGTTAGTAGGGGGATCACTGTGGTTCGAGCTCTGTGCCACACAACTCATGTATTGCTTATGGTTTTCTTTCTCGTTATGGAGTCGGTGTAACCCCATGACTGCAGGAACCACCTCACCATGAACGACTGACCCAGATTGGTTGTCTTGAGCTGTCCTCGTCTGCAATCTCCAAGATTTAAAAGGATGAGCAATGAGGCACTGAGCTTTAGTGATGGCAGGTGCCCTCCGGGTAACTTTTGGGAGCATCCGGGCATTGGAGGTGAGTCGGGGAGGCAGCATGAGAAGTGGGGATGCACTGCAGCTTTAGAAATGACCTCCAATTTTGTTTTGCTTTTATTTCTCTTAGTTTCTTTTCCTGATTTTAATTCTCTTAGTCTCATATTCTGCTTTCATTTCTCTTAGGCCCTTCTCCTGCTATTAATTCTCGTAGTCTCTTCTCCTGATATTAATTCTCTAACGCTCTTCTCCTGATTTTAATGCTCTTAATCTCTTCTCTTGCTTTTAATTCTCTTACTATCTTCTCTCTCTTTTTATTTTTATTAGTCTCTTCTCCTGACTGTAATTTTCCTAGGCTATTCTCCTGATTTTAGTTCTCTTAGGCTCTTCCCCTGATTTTAATTCTTTTAGGCTCTCCTCCTGATTTTATTTCTCTTAGGCTCTTCTCCTGATTTTAATTTTTTTTGGCTCCTCTCCTGATTTTAGTACTCTTAGACTCTTCTCCTGATTTTAATTTTTTTAAGCTTGTCTCTTGATTTTAATTTTTTTAGGCTCTTCTCCTGACTTTAATTCTCTTAGGCTCCTCTCCTGATTTTAATTTATTTAGGCTCTTTTCCTGATTTTAATGTTTTTAGGCCCCTTTCCTGATTATAATTTTTTTTAGGCTTCTCTCCTGATTTAAAATCAGGAGAAGAGCGTAAAAAAAATAAATATTTTTTTAAGCTCCTCTCCTGATTTTTATTTTTTTTAGCCCTCTTCTTGATTTTTGTTTTTTTAGGGTCTTCTCCTGATTTTAATTTTTTTTATGGTCTTCTTCTGATTTTAATTTTTTTAGGCTCCTCTCCTGATTTTTATTTTTTTAGGCTCCTCTCCTGATCTTTAGTCTCTTTGTCTCCTCTCCTGATTTTTATTTTCTTAGGATCCTCTCCTCATTTTTATTCTCTTTGCTTCCTGTCCTGGTTTTTATTTTTTTGGACTGTTTTACTGATTTTAGTTTTTTTTAGGCTCCTCTCCTGATTTTAATTTTTTTTAGGCTCCTCTCCTGATTTTGATTTTTTTAGGCTTGTTTCCTGATTTTAATGTTTTTAGACTCTTTTCCTGATTTAAATTTTTTAGGCTCCTCTCCTGATTTTAATTTATTTAGGCTCTTTTCCTGATTTTAATGTTTTTAGGCCCCTTTCCTGATTATAACTTTTTTTGGCTTCTCTCCTGATTTAAAATCAGGAGAAGAGCCTAAAAAAATTAAATTTTTTTTTAGACTCCTCTCCTGATTTTTATTTTTTTAGGCTCCTCTCCTGATTTTTAGTCTCTTTGTCTCCTCTCCTGATTTTTATTTTCTTAGGATCCTCTCCTCATTTTTATTCTCTTTGCTTCCTGTCCTGTTTTTTATTTTTTTGGACTGTTTTACTGATTTTAGTTTTTTTAGGCTCCTCTCCTGATTTTAATTTTTTTTTAGGCTCCTCTCCTGATTTTAATTTTTTTAGGCTCCTCTCCTGATTTTAATACTCTTAGACTCTTCTCCTGATTTTAATTTTTTTACGCTTGTCTCTTGATTTTAATTTTTTTAGGCTCCTTTCCTGATTTTTATTTTTTTGAACCCTCTTCTTTATTTTAATTTTTTTAGTCTCCTCTCCTGATTTTAATCTTTTTAGGCTCCTCTCCTCATTTTTATTCTCTTGGTCGCCTCTCCTGATTTTTATTTTTGTGAGCCGTCTTCCTGATTTTATTTTTTTTAGGCTCTTCTCCTAAATTTTAATTTTCTTAGGGTGTTCTTCTAATTTGGATTTTTTAAGGCTCTTCTCCAGATTTTTACACTTTGTCTCCTCTCCTGATTTTTCTTTTTTTAGGCTCCTCTCCTGATTTTCATTTTTTTAGACTCTGCTCCTGATTTTAATTTTTTTAGGCTCCTCTCCTGATTTTACTTTTTTAGGCTCCTCTCCTGATTTTCATCTTTTTAGGCTCCTCTCCTGATTTTAATTTTTTTAGTCTCGTTTCCTGATTTTAATTTTTTTAGTCTCCTCTCCTGATTTTAATTTATTTTGGCTCCTCTCCTGATTTTCATTTTTTTAGTCTCCTCTCTTGATTTTTATTTTCTTAGTCTCCTCTCCTGATTTATTTTTTTTAGGCTGTTTTCCTGATTTTAATTTTTTTAGGCTCTTTTCCTGATTTTAATTTATTTAGGCTCCTCTCCTGATTTTCAGTTTTTTAGGCTCCTTTCCTGATTTTAGTTTTTTTAGGCTCCTCTCCTAATTTTAATTTTTTTAGGCTCCTCTCCTAATTTTAATTTTTTTATGCTCCTCTCTTGACTTTAATTTTTTTAGTCCCTTTTCCTGATTTTAGTTTTTTTTAGGCTCCTCTCCTGATTTTAATTTTTTTTAGTCTCCTATCCTGATTTTAATTTTTTTAGGCTCGTTTCCTGAGTTCAATTTTTTTAGGCTCTTTTCCTGATTTTAATTTTTTTAGGCTCTCCTCCTGATTTTAATTTTTTTAGGCTCCTCTCCTGGTTTTAATTTTTTTTAGGCTCCTCTCTTGATTTTAGTTTTTTTAGGCTCCTCTCCTGATTTTAATTTTTTTAGGCTCCTCTCCTAATTTTAATTTTTTTAGGCTCCTCTCTTGATTTTAATTTTTTAATCCCTTTTCCAGATTTTAGTTTTTTTAGGCTCCTCTCCTGATTTTCATTTTTTTTAGTCTCCTCTCCTGATTTTAATTTTTTTAGGCTTGTTTCCTGAGTTTAATTTTTTTAGGTTCTTTTCCTGATTTTTATTTTTTTAGGTTTGTTTTTTGATTTTAATTTTTTTAGGCTCTTTTCCTGATTTGCAATTTTTTAGGCTCCTTTCCTGATTTTAGTTTTTTTAGGCTCCTCTCCTGATTTTAGTTTTTTTTATTCTCCTCTCCTGATTTTAGTTTTTTTAGACTCTTTTCCTGATTTTAATTTTTTCTGGCCCCTCTCCTGATTTAAATTTTTTTAGGCTCCTCTCCTGATTGTAATTTTTTTAGGCTCCTCTCCTGATTTTAATTTTTTTTAGTCTCCTATCCTGATTTTAATTTTTTTAGGCTTGTTTCCTGATTTTAATTTTTCTAGGTTCTTTCCCTGATTTTAATTTTTTTAGGCTACTCTCCTGATTTTAATTTTTTTTAGGCTCCTCTCTTGATTTTAATTTATTTAGGCTCCTCTCCTGATTTTAATTTTTTTTAGTCTCCTCTCCTGATTTTAATTTTTTTAGTCTCCTCTCTTGATTTTTATTTTCTTAGTCTCCTCTCCTGATTTATTTTTTTAGGCTCTTTTCCTGATTTTAATTTTTTTAGGCTCTTTTCCTGATTTTAAGTTATTTAGGCTCCTCTCCTGATTTTCAGTTTTTTAGGCTCCTTTCCTGATTTTAGTTTTTTTAGGCTCCTCTCCTAATTTTAATTTTTTTATGCTCCTCTCTTGATTTTAATTTTTTTAGTCCCTTTTCCTGATTTTAGTTTTTTTTGGCTCCTCTCCTGATTTTAATTTTTTTTAGGCTCTTCTCCTGATTTTAATTTTTTTAGACTCTTCTCCTGA
>NW_024104175.1:0-6546 GCF_003945595.2 Pipra filicauda | reverse complement strand
GCCAAAGCTGTCATGACTTTTTTCTTAGGAAGAGCCGCTGTTCCCCCTTTATGTTCAAGCCCTGCGCCAATGGCCGGTCCCACTCCCTGGAAAATTTCCTCTAAATAAGATTCCTGCCAGACAAAAGGTGCCCCACAGAAAGGTCTTGCTGCCCAAGAAGTGCCCAGGCTGGCCCACCAATTACACTGAAGCCAAGCTTCCATTTTTTTTTTTTTTCCTTAGGGAAAGAGCTGCTGTTCTCTTTTTCAGCCCTGCTCGGCAATGACTGGTCCCACCTCCTGGAAAATGGAATTTAAATGAAGATTCCTGCCAGACAAAAGGTGCCACCACAGAAAGTTCTTCCTGGCCAAGAAGTGCCCAGGATGGCCCAATAACTGCACCGGAAGCCAAAGCTTCCAGCCTTTTTTTCCTGGTGGAAAGAGCTGCTGTTCCCTTTTTTCACCCCTGCGCTGCAATGGCCCGTCCCACCTCTTGAAAAATGGAATCCAAATGAAGATTCCTGCCAGACAAATGGTGCCACCACAGAAAGTTCTTGCTGCCCAAGAAGTTCCCAGGCTGCCCAACCAACCACACCTGAAAGCAAAGCTTCCAGACTTTTTTTCCTGGTGGAAGGAGCTGCTGTTCCCTTTTTTCAGCCCTGCGCTGCAATGGCCTGTCCCACCTCCTGGAAAATTGAATCCAGCTGAAGATTCCTACCAGACAAAAGGTGCCACCAACAGAAAGGTCTTTTTTCTGCCCTCGAAGTACCCAGGGTGCCCCAACAACTGCACCTCAGAGCCAAAATTTCCAGACTTTTTTTCCTTAGGAAAAGAGCTGCTGTTCCATTTTTCCTCCCCTGCGCTGCAATGGCCGGTCCCACCTCCTGAAAAATTCAATCCAGCTGAAGATTGCTGCCAGACAAAAGGTACCACCACAGAAAGTTCTTGCTGCCTCACAAGTGCCCAGGCTGCCCCAAGAACTGCACGTGAAGCCAAAGCTTCCAACCTTGTTTCGTGGTGAAAAGAGCTGCTGTTCCCTTTTTTCAGCCCTGCTCTCAATGGCCGGTCCCACCTCCTGGAACACTGAATCCAACTGAAGATTCCTACCAGACAAAAGGTGCCACCACAGGAAAGGTCTTGCTGACCAAGAAGTGCCCAGGCTGCCCCAACAACTGCACCTGAAGCCAAAGGATCCAGACTTTTTTTTTTTCGTGGAAAGATCTGCTGTTCCCTTTTTCAGCACCGTGCTACAATGGCTTGTCCCACCTCCTGAAAAATTTACTCCAAATGAAGATTCCTGCCTAACAAAAGGTGCCCCCACAGAAAGTTCTTGCTGCCCAAGATGTGCCCAGGCCGCACCAACTGCACCTCAAAGCCAAAGCTTCCAGACTTTTTTTCCTTAGAGATAGAGCTGCTGTTCCCTTTTTTCAGCCCTGCGCTACAATGGCCTGTCCCACCTCCTGAAAAATTCAATGCAAATGAAGATTCCTGCCAGACAAAAGGTGCCACCACAGAAAGCTCTTGCTGCCCCAGAAGTGCCCAGGCTGCCCCAACAACTGCACCTCAAAGCCAAAGCTTCCAGCCTTTTTTTCCTGGTGGAAAGAACTGCTATTCCCTTTTTCAGCCCTGTGCTGCAATGGCCTGTCCTACCTTTTGAAAAATTAAATCCCACAGAAGATTCCTGCCAGACGAAAGGTGCCACCACAGAAAACTCTTCCTTCCCAAGAAGTGCCCATGCTTCACCAACTACACCTGAAGCCAAAGCTTCCAGCCTTTTTCTCCTGATGGAAAGAGCTGCTGTTCCATTTTTCAGCCCTGCGCTGCAATGGCCGGTCCCACCTCCTGGAACATTGAATCCAAATGAAGATTCCTGCCAGACAAAAGGTACCACAACCGAAAGTTCTTCCTGCCCAAGAAGTTCCCAGGCTGCCCCAACAACTGGACCTCAAAGCCAAAGCTTCCAGAATTTTTTTTCCTTAGGGAAAGAGCTGCTGTTCCCTTTTTTCTGCCCTGCGCTGCAATGGCCGGTCCCACCTCCTGGAACATTGAATCCAAATGAAGACTCCTACAAGACAAAGGGTGCCACCACCGAAAGTTCTTGCTGCCCCAGAATTGCCTAAACTGCCCCAACAACTGCACCTGAAGCCAAAGGATCCCGACTTTTTTATTCCTTAGGGAAAGAGCTGCTGTCCCCTTTTCTCAGGCCTGAGCTACAATGGCCTGTCACAACTCCTTAAAAATTTTCTCTAAATGAAGATTCCTGCCAGACAAAAGGTGCCACCACAGAAAGCTCTTTGCTGCCCAAGAAGTGCCCAGGCTGCCCCAACAACTGCACCTCAAAGCCAAAGCTTCCTGACTTTTTTTCCTTAAGGAAAGAGCTGCTGTTCCCTTTTTTCAGGCCTGCGCTGCAATGGCCGGTCCCACCTCCTGGAAAATTTCCTCTAAATGAAGATTCCTGCCAGACAAAAGGTGCCACCACAGAAAGGTCTTGCTGCCCAAGAAGTGCCCAGGCTGCCCCACCAATTACCCCTGAAGCCAAAGCTTCCAGTTTTTTTTTTCCTTAGGGAAAGAGCTGCTGTTCTCTTTTTCAGCCCTGCTCTGCAATGACTGGTCCCACCTCCTGGAAAATGGAATTTAAATGACGATTCCTGCCAGACAAAAGGTGCCACCACAGAAAGTTCTTCCTGGCCAAGAAGTGCCCAGGATGGCCCAATAACTGCACCTGAAGCCAAAGCTTCCAGACTTTTTTTCCTGGTGGAAAGAGCTGCTGTTCCCTTTTTTCATCCCTGCGCTGCAATGGCCGGTCCCACCGCTTGAAATTGATCCAAATGAAGAGGCATGCCCAGACAAATGGTGCCACCACAGAAAAGTTCGTGCTGCCAAAGAAGTGCCCGCTGCCCAACCACACAGCTGAAGCAAAGCTCCAACTTTTTTTTTCCTGGTGGAAGACTCGGTTCCCTTTTTTCAGCCCTGCGCTGCAATGGCCTGTCCCACCTCCTGGAAAATTGAATCCAGCTGAAGATTCCTACCAGACAAAAGGTGCCACCAACAGAACGGTCTTTTTTCTGCCCTTGAAGTACCCAGGGTGCACCAACAACTGCACCTCAGAGCCAAAATTTCCAGACTTTTTTTCCTTAGGAAAAGAGCTGCTGTTCCCTTTTTTCTGCCCTGCGCTGCAATGGCCGGTCCCACCTCCTGAAAAATTCAATCCAGCTGAAGATTGCTGCCAGACAAAAGGTACCACCACAGAAAGTTCTTGCTGCCTCACAAGTGCCCAGGCTGCCCCAAGAACTGCACGTGAAGCCAAAGCTTCCAACCTTTTTTCGTGGTGAAAAGAGCTGCTGTTCCCTTTTTTCAGCCCTGCTCTCAATGGCCGGTCCCACCTCCTGGAACACTGCATCCAACTGAAGATTCCTACCAGACAAAAGGTGCCACCACAAGAAAGGTCTTGCTGACCAAGAAGTGCCCAGGCTGCCCCAACAACTGCACCTGAAGCCAAAGGATCCAGACTTTTTTTTTTTTGTGGAAAGATCTGCTGTTCCCTTTTTCAGCACCGTGCTACAATGGCTTGTCCCACCTCCTGAAAAATTTACTCCAAATGAAGATTCCTGCCACACAAAAGGTGCCCCCACAGAAAGTTCTTGCTGCCCAAGATGTGCCCAGGCTGCAGCAACTGCACCTCAAAGCCAAAGCTTCCAGCCTTTTTTTCCTGGTGGAAAGAGCTGCTATTCCCTTTTTCAGCCCTGCGCTGCAATGGCCTGTCCTACCTTTTGAAAAATTAAATCCCACCAGATGTCCTGCCAGACAAAAGGTGCCACCACAGAAAACGCTTCCTTCCCAAGAAGTGCCCATGCTTCACCAACTACACCTGAAGCCAAAGCTTCCAGCCTTTTTCTCCTGATGGCAAGAGCTGCTGTTCCCTTTTTTCAGCCCTGCGCTGCAATGGCCGGTCCCACCTCCTGGAACATTGAATCCAAATGAAGATTCCTGCCAGACAAAAGGTACCACAACAGAAAGTTCTTCCTGCCCAAGAAGTTCCCAGGCTGCCCCAACAACTGCACCTCAAAGCCAAAGCTTCCAGCCTTTTTTTCCTGGTGGAAAGAGCTGCTGTTCCCTTTTTTCTGCCCTGCGCTGCAATGGCCGGTCCCACCTCCTAGAAAAATTTCTCTAAATGAAGATTCCTGCCAGACAAAAGGTGCCACCACAGAAAGCTCTTTGCTTCCCAAGAAGTGCCCAGGCTGCCCCACCAACTGGACCCCAAAGCCAAAGCTTCCAGACTTTTTTTCCTTAGGGAAAGAGCTGCTGTTCCCTTTTTTCTGCCATGCGCTGCAATGGCCGGTCCCACCTCCTGGAACATTGAATCCAAATGAAGATTCCTACAAGACAAAGGGTGCCACCACCGACAGTTCTTGCTGCCCCAGAATTGCCTAAACTGCCCCAACAACTGCACCTGAAGCCAAAGGATCCCGACTTTTTTATTCCTTAGGGAAAGAGCTGCTGTTCCCTTTTCTCAGGCCTGAGCTACAATGGCCTGTCACAACTCCTTAAAAATTTTCTCTAAATGAAGATTCCTGCCAGACAACAGGTGCCACCACAGAAAGCTCTTTGCTGCCCAAGAAGTGCCCAGGCTGCCCCAACAACTGGACCTCAAAGCCAAAGCTTCCTGACTTTTTTTCCTTAGGGAAAGAGCTGCTGTTCTCTTTTTCAGCCCTGCTCTGCAATGACTGGTCCCACCTCCTGGAAAATGGAATTTAAATGAAGATTCCTGCCAGACAAAAGGTGCCACCACAGAAAGTTCTTCCTGGCCAAGAAGTGCCCAGGATGGCCCACTAACTGCACCTGAAGCCAAAGCTTCCAGACTTTTTTTCCTGGTGGAAAGAGCTGCTGTTCCCTTTTTTCTGCCCTGCGCTGCAATGGCCGGTCCCACCTCCTAGAAAAATTTCTCTAAATGAAGATTCCTGCCAGACAAAAGGTGCCACCACAGAAAGCTCTTTGCTTCCCAAGAAGTGCCCAGGCGGCCCCACCAACTGGACCTCAAAGCCAAAGCTTCCAGACTTTTTTTCCTTAGGGAAAGAGCTGCTGTTCCATTTTTCAGCCCTGCGCTGCAATGGCCGGTCCCACCTCCTGAAAAATTGAATCCAAATAAAGATTCCTGTCAGACAAAAGGTGCAACCACAGAAAACTCTTCCTGTCCAAGAAGTGTTTAGGCTGCCCCAACAACTGCACCTCAAAACCAAAGCTTCCAGACTTTTTTTCCTGGTGGAAAGAGCTGCTGTTCCCTTTTTTCAGCCCTGCGCTGCAATGGCTGGTCCCACCTCCTGAAAACTTCAATCCAAATGAAGATTTCTGCCAAACAAAAGGTGCCACCACAGAAAACTCTTCCTGCCCAAGAAGTTCCCAGGCTGCCCCAAACAACTGCACCTGACGCCAAAGCTTCCAGACTTTTTTTCCTTAAGGAAAGAACTGATGTTCCCTTTTTTCTGCTTTGTGCTGCAAGGGGCGGTCTCACCTTTTAAAAGATTGAATCGAATTGTAGATTCCTGCTCGACAAAAGGTGCCACCACAGAAAGTTCTTGCTGCCCAAGAAGTGCCCAGGCTGCCCCACCAACTGCACCTGAAGCTAAAGCTTCCCGACTTTTTTTCCTGGTGGAAGGAGCTGCTGTTCCCTTTTTTCAGCCCTGCGCTGCAATGGCCGGTCCCACCTCCTGGAAAATTGAATCCAGCTGAAGATTCCTACCAGACAAAAGGTGCCACCAACAGAAAGGTCTTTTTTCTGCCCTTGAAGTACCCAGGGTGCGCCAACAACTGCACCTCAGAGCCAAAATTTCCAGACTTTTTTTCCTTAGGAAAAGAGCTGCTGTTCCATTTTTTCTCCCCTGCGCTGCAATGGCCGGTCCCACCTCCTGAAAAATTCAATCCAGCTGACGATTGCTGCCAGACAAAAGGTACCACCACAGAAAGTTCTTGCTGCCTCACAAGTGCCCAGGCTGCCCCAAGAACTGCACGTGAAGCCAAAGCTTCCAACCGTTTTTCGTGGTGAAAAGAGCTGCTGTTCCCTTTTTTCAGCCCTGCTCTCAATGGCCGGTCCCACCTCCTGGAACACTGAATCCAACTGAAGATTCCTACCAGACCAAAGGTGCCACCACAAGAAAGGTCTTGCTGACCAAGAAGTGCCCAGGCTGCCCCAACAACTGCACCTGAAGCCAAAGGATCCAGACTTTTTTTTTTTCGTGGAAAGATCTGCTGTTCCCTTTTTCAGCACCGTTCTACAATGGCTTGTCCCACCTCCTGAAAAATTTACTCCAAATGAAGATTCCTGCCTAACAAAAGGTGCCCCCACAGAAAGTTCTTGCTGCCCAAGATGTGCCCAGGCTGCACCAACTGCACCTCAAAGCCAAAGCTTCCAGCCTTTTTTTCCTGGTGGAAAGAGCTGCTATTCCCTTTTTCAGCCCTGCGCTGCAATGGCCTGTCCTACCTTTTGAAAAATTCAATCCCACAGAAGATTCCTGCCAGACAAAAGGTGCCACCACAGAAAACGCTTCCTTCCCAAGAAGTGCCCATGCTTCAC
>NW_024104174.1:0-6583 GCF_003945595.2 Pipra filicauda | reverse complement strand
GGATGGGGGCACTGGGGGCACTGGGGGGGCACTGGGGGGTGGGACATGGGAACTGGGGGCACTGGGGGTACTGGGGGGGCACTGGGGGCACTGGGGGCAGTGGGGGGTGGGACGGGGGCACGGGGGGTCCTCCAGGGCCTCTCCGGAGCGAACTTTGAGCCCAATTTCCCCCCTTTTCTCCCCTTTCCCCCCCAATCCCCCCCCCCCCAGACGACGACCGTCCCTCCAGCGACTCGGACCCCCCCCCCCTCCCCGCCGCCGCCTCGCCCCGCAAACCCCCCCGCCCCTGGTGGGACCCCCCCCCGCCCGCGCCCCCCAAAGCCCCGCAGCCCCCCCGAAAGCCGAAGCCCCCCCCGGCCGCGGGTGTCCCCCCCTGCGAGCTCTGCGGCAAAACCTTCTCGAGCGACTCTTCCCTGCGGCGGCACCTCCAGGGGCACCGCGCGGGACCCCCCGGCGCCCCCCCCTTCTCCTGCTACCGCTGCCGCAGCCCCTTCTGGTGCGGGGGGGCCCTGCGGGACCACCTGGGGGGCCCCCCGTGCCGCCGGAGACCCCACAAGTGCCGCTCGTGCCCCAAACGCTTCGCCTCGGCCCGGGCCCTCCGCGAGCACCGGAGAAGGCACCGGGAGCGCGACGGGGACGGGACCGGCCCCGGCTTCGGGTGCGGGGAGTGCGGGAAGCGCCTCTCGAGCCGCTCCAGCCTCGAGACCCACCGGCGGATCCACACCGGGGAGCGGCCCTACCCCTGCCCCGACTGCGGCCGGGGCTTCATGGGCTCCAAGTCGCTGAGCAAGCACCGCAAGAGCCGCCACGGCGGCGGCTTCGTGTGCGGGGAGTGCGGGAAGAGCCTCTCGTCGGGGCCCGCGCTCGTCACGCACCGGCGGATCCACTCCGGGGAGCGGCCCTTCGCCTGCCCCGACTGCGGCCGCGGCTTCATGGCCACCAAGTCGCTGGCCAAGCACCGCAAGGGCCACCTGAAGGGAGGAGGAGGAGGAGGAGAGGGAGGAGAGGGAGGAAGGGGAGGGCAGGGAGGGGAGGGGTTGGGGGGGAGGCTGAGGGGGAGGACGGGAGGGAGCCCGGAGAGATGCCCTGAACTTGTTGCTGGCCCTAAACCTGACCCCGATGCCAGCCCTAAAACCAATCCCAGCCCTAAATCCAACCCCAGCCCTAAAGCCAATCCCAGCCCTAAATCCAACCCCAACCCCAGCCCTAAATCCAATCCCAGCCCTAAATCCAACCCCAATCCCAGCCCTAAATCCAACCCCAACCCCAGCCCTAAATCCAATCCCAGCCCTAAATCCAACCCCAATCCCAGCCCTAAAACCAACTGCAATTCCAGCCCTAAACCCCCCCTCAATCCCAGCCCGAAATCCTGCCCCAGCTCCCCCAGTCCCCGCTCCCAGTCCTCCCCTAAGCCCTGCCCCAGTCCCGGCCCCAATCCCTGCCCTAAGCCCTGCTCCAAGTCCTGCCCCGACTCCCCCAACCCCTGCCCCGATTCCAGCCCCAATTCCTGCCCCAAACGCCCCAATTCCTGCCCCAATCCCTGCCCAAACCACCCCAATCCCTGCCCCAAACACCCCAATTCCTACCCCAATTCCTGCCCCAATTCCTGCCTCAACCACCCCAATTCCAGCCCCAACCCCACCCCCAACCCCTTCCCCAACCCCTGTCCCACCCCCCCCTCCCCAGTTCCCCCCCAGTGCTCCCAGTGCGGGCTGGGCTTCGCCACCCCCTCGGCGCTGGAGCTGCACCGGCGGGACCACCACGGGCAAGGGGGGGTGGCCCGGGGGGGTCTCCGGGTGGCCCAGGGGGGTCTCCAGGTCCCCCCAAAACGCCGGGGGGGGGGTGGATCCCGTCCCCAAATCTGCGGGGACTGCGGGAAGGGGTTCCGGGACGGGGCTTCCCTGCGGCGGCACCGGCGCGTCCACACCGGGGAGAAACCGTTCGGGTGCCCCGAGTGCGGGAAGAGCTTCCGAGCCAGCTCGTCCCTCGTCATCCACCGGCGCAGCCACACCGGGGAGAGGCCCTTCGGCTGCCCCCGCTGCCCCCGCGAATTCGCCTCCCGCTCCTCCCTGGGCAAACACCTCCGGACACACCGCCCGCCCCAGGGGGACAAGGAGTGACCGGGCACGGGGCTGCAGGGGGGGCTCGGGGGGCACACGGAGGGCAGGTGGTGGAGTTTTTGGGGGGTGCCCGGCTCGGGGATCGATGGAATCTGGGCACCCGGCTCGAGGATTGGTGGAATTTTTGGGTGCCCGTCTCAGGGATTGGTGGAATTTTTGGGTGCCCGTCTCAGGGATTGGTGGAATTTTTGGGTGCCCAGCTCAGGGATTGGTGGAATTTTTGGGTGCCCAGCTCATGGACTGATGGACGAACCTTCAGGAATTTGGGCGCCCAGCTTAGGGATTGGTGGAATTTGGGTGCCCACCCCAGGGATTGATGGAATTTTTGGGTGCCCACCTCAGGGACTGGTGGAATTTGGGTGCCCACCCCAGGGACTGAAGGAATTTGGGTGCCCACCTGTGGGACTGATGGATGAACCCGCAGGGATTGATGGAATTTTTGGGTGCCCACCTCGGGGATCGACGGATGAACCCCCAGGGATCCATGGAATTCGGGCGCCCACCTCAGGGATTGGTGGAATTTTTGGGTGCCCACCTCGGGGATCGACGGATGAACCCCCAGGGATCCATGGAATTCGGGCGCCCACCCCAGGGATTGATGGAATTTTTGGGTGCCCATCTGTGGGACTGATGGATGAACCTTCAGGAATTTGGGCGCCCAGCTCAGGGACTGATGGAATTTCTGGGTGGCACCTCAAGGACTGACGGGTGAACCCTCAGGAATCGATGGAATTTTTGGGCACCCACCTCGGGGATCGATGAAATTCGGGTGACCCCCCCCGGGGATCGATGGACATTGGGTGACCCCCCCTCGGGGATCGATGGAATTTGGGTGACCCCCCCCCGGGGATCGATGGAATTTGGGTGACCCCCCCCTCGGGGATCGATGGACTCAAGGACTGCTGGAATTTTGGGTGCCCACCTCAGGGATTGATGGATGAATTTTGGGTGCCTGGCTCAGGGATTGAGGGAATGGGGTGAAATAAAGCGGAATTGGGGTTTTGGAAGCCCGGGGGTTGTTATTTGATGGCTCGAGGGGGGGAGATTTGGGATCCCCCCCCCGAGCCCCAAAACGGGCTCCCCTTCTCCAGGAGCCCACCCTGGGGGGCTTCCAGGGGGTACCCCGGGGTGGGAAGGTGGGATTGGGGTGAAAATGGCCCGTTTTGGAGGTGCTGAGCCCCGAATCCAGCCCAGCGCCTCCCCTGCCCCGGGGAGCCCCAAAATGGGGCAGGGGGTCCCTCCCGATGCGGTGCCCCCCCCAAAATGGGGCAGGGGGTCCCTCCCGATGCGGTGCTCACCCCAAAATGGGGCAGGGGGTCCCTCCCGATGCCCCCGGAGCGGGCAGGGGGGGTTCCCGCCGATCCCAAAAGGCTCTGGCAGCGGTGGGATTCGAACCCACGCCCCCGCAGGGACTGGAGCCTTAATCCAGCGCCTTGGACCGCTCGGCCACGCTACCCCGGGGGGGGGGGGGAAACCCCAAAAACCGGACCCCAAATTGGGGCGGATTCGGGCAAATTCGGCGGTTTTGGGGGGAGCAAAAACCGGACTCAAAACTGGGCGGATTCGGGCAAATTCGGCGTTTTTGGGGGAAGGGGGGGCGATAAAAGGGCCGGGAGGAACCGGCAGAGACCCCCCCCCCCGGCACCCCGATACCCCCCGGTCCTATTCCCGGTCTCCCACTCCTTCCATCCCATCCCCAATCCCAGCATTGCCCCCCCCCCGCCCTATTCCCGCTCCCATTCCCAGTCCCATTCCCGGTCTCCCACCCCCATCCCCTCCCCAATCCCACTGTCGCCCCCCCAGTGCTCCCCCCTATCCCATTCCTGGTCCCATTCCCAATCCTATTCCCGGTCTCCCACCCCCATCCCATCCCCTCCATCCCCTCCCCAATCCCACTGCCGACCCCTCCCCCCCCCGCCCTATTCCCGGTCCCATCCCCGGGGGGATCCCAGGGGGACCCCCCACCCCTAAAACCGTCGGGGGTGGGAAAAACCCTTTAATGGTTTTTTTGGGGTTTTTTTTTGGTTTTTGCGTCCGAACAAAAATTGAGGGGGGAAAAAAGGCACAGAAAGCACAGAAACCCCCCCAAAACCGGGGGGGAGGGGGCAGGAGGGCCCCTCCCTCAAGGGAAGACCCCCCCCCCGACCCCGGATCCAGCCGGAGCCAGGGCTGGATGTGCTTCCAGAGGGGGAATTCCGGGGGCTCCCAGGGAGGGAGAGGGACCCCAAACCCAGAATTCCAGGGGCTCCCAGGGAGGGAGAGGGACCCCAAACCCAGAATTCTGGGGTATCCCTGGGAGAGGGACCCCAAACCCAGAATTCCGGGGGCTCCCAGGGAGGGAGAGGGACCCCAAACCCAGAATTCTGGGGTATCCCTGGGAGAGGGACCCCAAATCCAGAATTCCAGGGGCTCCCAGGGAGGGAGAGGGACCCCAAACCCAGAATTCCGGGGTATCCCTGGGAGAGGGACCCCAAATCCAGAATTCCAGGGGCTCCCAGGGAGGGAGAGGGACCCCAAACCCAGAATTCCGGGGTATCCCTGGGAGAGGGACCCCAAACCCAGAATTCTGGGGTATCCCTGGGAGAGGGACCCCAAATCCAGCCAGAGCCAGGGCTGGACCCGCTCCAGGCTCAGGGGATTTGGGAGCAGGGGAAGGTGGGTTTGGGGGATTTGGGATCAGGGGAGGATGAATTTGGATGGATTTGGGCTCAGGACAGGATGTTAATACCCCCCAGCTCCAGCCAGAACCAGGGCCTGAGGGTTTGGGGGATTTGGGATCAGGGTTTAGGGGATTTGGGCTCAGGACAGGATGTTGATGCCCCCCAGCTCCAGCCAGAACCAGGGCCGGAGGGTTTGGGGGATTTGGGATCAGGGTTTAGGGGATTTGGGCTCAGGACAGGATGTTGATGCCCCCCAGCTCCAGCCAGAACCAGGGCCTGAGGGTTTGGGGGATTTGGGATCAGGGTTTGGGATCAGGATTTGGGCTCAGGATTTAGGATCAGGGTTTGGGCTCAGGACAGGATGTTAATACCCCCCAGCTCCAGCCAGAACCAGGGCCTGAGGGTTTGGGGGATTTGGGCTCAGGGTTTGGGAGGATGGATTTGGGACCAGGGGAGGATGGATTTGGATGGATTTGGGCTCAGGACAGGATGTTGATGCCCTCCAGCTCCAGCCAGAACCAGGGCCTGAGGGTTTGGGGGATTTGGGATCAGGGTTTAGGGGATTTGGGCTCAGGGCAGGATGTTGATGCCCCCCAGCTCCAGCCAGAACCAGGGCCTGAGGGTTTGGGGGATTTGGGATCAGGGTTTGGGATCAGGATTTGGGCTCAGGGCAGGATGTTGATGCCCCCCAGCTCCAGCCAGAACCAGGGCCTGAGGGTTTGGGGGATTTGGGATCAGGATTTGGGCTCAGGACAGGATGTTGATGCCCCCCAGCTCCAGCCAGAACCAGGGCCTGAGGGTTTGGGGGATTTGGGCTCAGGGTTTGGGGGATTTGGGCTCAGGGTTTAGGGGATTTGGGCTCAGGACAGGATGTTAATACCCCCCAGCTCCAGCCAGAACCAGGGTCTCAGGGCGTCCCCCCCGAAGCGTGCCCGGGGGAAGGCGAAGAGGGGCCGGGTGTCCCCCCCCTCCCCGTCGAAGAAGGCCACCCTGCCCCCCTCGTAGTCCAGGGCCACCCGGAGCCGCCGGGGCAGCCGGGCCAGGGGCGTGGGGGGCTCGGTCAGGGCGCGCCCGCCGCCCCCCCAGCGCTGCAGGGCCCACACCCCCCCCCGTGGGGCGAACACCGGGGGGTCGCGGCGCCCCAGGGACCCCCGGCTGACCCCCACGGCGCAGAAGGGGTCCCCCGAGAGCTCCACGCTCCAGCTGTGCCGGCCCCGGCGGAATTCCGGCAGCCCCAGGACGCAGGGAACGTTCTGGAAGCGCTCGGGGGCCGGGGGGGGCTCCGGGGCCCCGTAAACCCAGCGGGCGCTGAGACGGTCCCGGGACAGAACCAGGCGGGGGTGGGACGTCAGAGGGTCCAGGGTCACCGGGGCTGGGGGGGACACGGGGGGACAGGGGTCAACGGGGGGAACCGGGAGAAACGGGGGGAACCGGGATGAACGGGGGGAACCGGGAGAAACGGGGGGAACCGGGATAAACGGGGGGAACCAGGAGAAACGGGGGGAACCGGGAGAAACGGGGGGAACCGGGAGAAACGGGGGGAACCGGGATGAACGGGGGAAAGGGGGTAAATGGGGGGAAAGGGGGTAAATGGGGGAAAGGGGATAAATGGGGATAAAGGGGATAAACAAGGGAAAGGGGATAAACGGGGGAAAGGGGATAAAGGGAATGGGGGAGGAACCGGGATAAACGGGGGGAAACTGGGATAAACGGGGGAAAGGGGATAAACGGGGGGAAAGGGATAAATGGGGGGAAAGGGATAAATGGGGGGAAAGGGGATAAATGGGGGGAAAGGGATAAATG